>NC_059439.1:34374235-34392884 GCF_021028975.2 Sphaerodactylus townsendi
AATTCTTTGGACTCACAAAATGGGAATAGCACAGCTTCTGGAACGATGCATGGGACCCTACCGCACTGTTTCCTGCCATCCTGGTAAACGCTATCTTGAATAAGCAGTTTCTTTTCCTTGAGAAAAGGACAGTACAACTTTTCCAGCTTCTTTCCCCTTTGATTTGCCTCCTGATAAGGCAACAACGAAGGGCATCATAATTAAAACTGTGTTACTTTATGGCAAGATCTTCTTATGCTCATTGGGGCATGAGCCAAAAAAGCCCTGGCCCGGCTCAAGGCTGATGGAACTTTTTCCAGGCTAGGGAGAGGGAAGGACAGGCCCACTGCTCTGGGGCTTTGAAAGCCCCCTTGCACCTCCTCCCCTGGGAGACGGAAGGACGGGATTTTTAGCACCTCAGAGCAGCTGCTGAGGAACTCTGGCCCCTTCCGCACACGCAAAATAATGCGTTTTCAAACCACTTTCACAACTGTTTGCAAGTGGATTTTGCCATTCCGCTTCAAAGAGCACTGAAACCAGTTTGAAAGTGCATTATTCTGCATGTGCGGAATGAGCCTCTGAAAGCTCCCTTGCGTTCCCTCCCCTGGGAAAGGGAAGGACAGGGCTTTTAGCTGGCTGCTCCGGGTCTCTGAAAGCCCTCTCACTCTGCCTCCTCTGGGAGAGGGAAGGATGGGGCTCATAGCAACTCAGAGCAGATCAAACTGGAGCAAACCGGCTGAATCCCAACACTGGTCTAAGTGTATATCTATCTGCCTTAATCTATGTGGAAACCCAGAACTGATGCCAGTTCTCTATAGGTATCACCAGAAACTCAATGAAGTTTCTAGGGTTTCCTAGGCCCCTTCCGCACACGCAAAATAATGCGTTTTCAAACCACTTTCACAACTGTTTGCAAGTGGATTTTGCCATTCCGCACAGCTTCAAAGAGCACTGAAAGCAGTTTGAAAGTGCATTACTCTGCATGTGCGGAATGAGCCTTAGAGAGGCGTAATGTAACTTCAGAACTCTCCCAAAAAGTGACATCACACCATAGATCTGGCAGCCATTTTTATTTTATTCTTCTTTTGTTGTCATTAAGAGCTGGGAACAGGAGATTCCCCGTCCTTGTGGCAGACTGGCAACAATGCAGTAAGATTACTTGCTTCAGTTCAGTGTATTACTCCAGGATCTGTCCATTGGGAGTTCACAGAAGCAGGGAGCTGTTTCCTTGGACTTTGTAAATCCCCAGGCATTATGGCAGCATTGTACAAGAAAATAATATAATGTTAACATCGGTTTGAGGGAAATGACATCATAATGCTTTTTTTCTGAAATACGTTGGGGCTGATTACTATCATCCTTTCAATCATCAAATTAACCACAATTACTTCCATGTCTATTCCAATTCCCTAGAGAGAATCAGCAGCCATTAGTAAAAGACTGAAGGAAACTATTAATAGTCCCCTCCATGTAATTCAGAGCAGGGGCAAGGGACAGAGAAGAATTCATCAAGCTCAGCCCTGACATTGGGATATACAAATGTACAATCAAAATGCCCGACCATTCAAACAGTATAGTCAGAGACACATGGAAACTTTGTCTGAACAGCTAAACTTGTTTCCAGAACTAATTTTTTCACTCAAGACGGTGTTGTTTCTGGTGGTTGAATTTGCATTAATGCCTCTGGCAATGTGTAAGGTTCCTCTTAGTAAATGCCCCATCAGGGATCCACTTCCTATTGTTCACAAATACTATAAATCAGGGGATCTCATCATTGCTGCCATTCTGTCTCAGATCTACATTGCTATCGATCCAATCATGTTCGAAAAATGTCCCTCTGAGGAACTGTTTGCTGACCTTTCGTAAGAAAATGCCCATTTTCATCCCCTTGTGCAAGTAGATTTGAGTGAGATTCAGGACGCTGGAAAATGGTTGGCACATAGTTCTGTTCTTGCTTTTCATTCTTGATTTCAAAATTCAAATGTTGTTGGGATCTGTTCTTCTCTTTCCGTGTTATGTTGCAGTTAAGTCTATTATGTTGGCCATTTTGAAGATTTGTTTAGCAGAATTATGACTGGTCAGCCCTCCTTGATTCTGCCAAGAGATATTCTGCATTCCAATCTACTGGTGGAGGAGCACGTATGTAGTTGGGAAATATTTTAATCTGACTGCCCTGAATGTGTATTGAGTGTCCTTTCTTTTTGCTTCTTTGTTGGTTCAAATTCCGATGGTCCCTGGGAAGGTATTTACTTATTACTTAGAGCATTTTTATGTCTTCTTTTTTGGGGGAAAGAATATTCTTCATCTGGTTGTGGTGGGTTTTCCAGGCTGTGTGGCCGTGGTCTGGTGGATCTTTCTCCTAATGCTTTGCCTGCGTCTGTGGCTGACATCTTCAGAGGTATAGCACAGCAAGAAGTCTGTTACACACTGTGTCAAGAGAGAAGGGATTAGACACAGTCTGTAACAGACTTCCTTCTGTGATACACCTCTGAAGATGTCAGCCACAGATGCAGGCGAAACGTTAGGAACAAGATCCACTGGACCATGGCCACGCAGCCCGGAAAACCCACCACAACCAGTTGAAACCATCCGTGAAAGCCTTTGACAATATTCTTCATATCTACAGAGCTGTAAGATATTGCAAGGTCTATTTTCTCAAATGCAACTCTTCACATTCTGCAGATATTGTCTTTCTGGCGTCTCAGATATAGTGAGGGGTTGATAGCAGCTACGTTGGGTTGCAATCAGACAGAAGAAGATTTCATTTTCTGCTTGAAGTCATCTGCTCTCATTGCAGGTTCCTGACTCACAACTACCAGCACATCCTAGCCTTGGATTTTGCTGTGAAGCAGATCAATGAAAATCCTCAGCTCTTACCCAACATCACTCTGGGCTTTGACATCTACAACAGCCATTTCGATCCAAGCAAGACCTATCTTGCCTCAATGGAACTTCTCTCCACACAGGGCAGGTTCATCCCCAACTACAAGTCTGCTGCCAAGAACCGTCCCATCGCGGTCATCACAGGACCTCACACTGACCTCTGTCTCTATGCGGCAACCATTCTGTGCACCTACAAGATCCCACAGGTATGGTATAACCATGGAGAATGAACCATTAGCAAGCACTTTTTCTGGCCATTTAAATATGTTTTGCAGACAAGGAAAAGCATCATTGCAAGGTTAGGTAGAGCTCATATGTAGCTGAAAGGTTGTACACAGAACATAATTAGTTACATGCCTCTGTATTTATGTAATCAAACGATTCAGAGTGAATCCTTTTGTGTATGTACCCATGATATAAGAATGTAGAGCTTGTGTACCTCATCTTGGCCTCCATTAATACAAAAAGTGAATTTAGTTGGCAGGTCAAATGATAGGTTCAATAAAGTGTTATGGAAGCCGCGTAAACACGAATAGTAGTTTTGAAATCTCTCCCCCGCTACTCTGTCACTAGATCTCATACGGCTCTGCACCAAGGTCAGACAACAAAATGCAAGCTGTTTTCTTCAACCAAATGTTCCCGAGACAGACTCACCAAAATATAGCGATTCTCCAACTTCTGTTGTATTTCAAGTGGACATGGATTGGAATTATTTCTCTGCCTGATGAGGCAGGAGAAAGATTTGTACAGGACATGGTTCCTATGCTATCTCAGAATGGCATCTGCGTGGACTTCATAGCCATAATGCCAGAAGTAGCTTTTTCCAGTGAAGTTGCTGAGGGAATGGCTGAGGCGGTTGAAAAGTATAAAGTTGTCATGGGAAGCACTGCCACAGTTTTGGTCCTCCATGGGGAAATTCACACCATGATTCTTTTAAGATTGTTCCTCCGATTCCCAGATACTATGGATATACCATTCAATGCAACCGGTAAACTCTGGGTTATGACAGCTCAGATGGACTTCACCTCTCTACCCTTTCAAAGAAACTTCGACATCAGTTCTATCCATGGTGCCATATCCTTCGCAGTTCACTCAGTGGAGCTCTCAGGATTCCAGGAATTTATTCAGGAGAGAAAGATTAACTCTGAGGAAAAAGATGGCTTCATCAGACTCTTCTGGCAACTGGCTTTTCTTTGTTCATTCACTGACTCCACAGCAGTCCAAGAGGATGGTGAAATCTGTACTGGAGAGGAGAAACTGAAGGACCTTCCTGGATCTGTTTTTGAAACCATCACAACTGCCCACAGCTACAGCCTCTACAATGGAGTTTATGCTCTGGCACATGCTTTGCGAGATTGGCAGTTCTCCGGTTTCAGACACAGAGTAACCGCACACGGCAGGCAATGGAATCTTCTGGATCAAGAGGGGTGGCAGGTGACATACCTTTATATATATATCCCACCCTATCCCCACATTCTAACCATACTCACTTATTTGTTAACTGGATTTGTTACCTAAAACATTTGTACCTGCTTTCCACAAGGAACTTATGATAGCTAACAAACAAACCACTGCAGGCACAACGTACCAAAAAATGAATTCTGGCCTTTTCAATCGCTGTAAAATATCCTGAATACATTTCATACAGGAAATTTCTGCATTCATATTTCCATTAACCTCCAAGAAGAGCTATTGGAATAGCTATGCTAAAGGGAGGAAGTGAATGTGTTACCATGGTATCTCTGGAATGAACTAACTTCCCGAGAAAAGGCAGAGGAATAACAAACCTCTCTGAGGATTGGAGTAGTGAGTTTGTATGTTTAGCGGTAGTTAAAGTTTCCAAGTCATTTTAATGGCAATCCCAATTAAAATCCCATTTCAGTAAACCGTATCATAAGTTACAGCGGCTGGGAGTGGTGCATCTAATTCAACAGAATAATAGTGGGGGAAATATGATTTATATGAAAAAGAAGATGGCTCCATCAGGGACTTCTGGAAACAGTGGCTCCTTCCGCACATGCAGAATAATGCACTTTCAAACTGCCTTCAGTGCTCTTTTAAGCCTTGCAGAATAGCAAAATCCAATTGCAAACTGTTGTGAAAGTGGTTTGAAAACACGTTATTTTGCATGTGCGGAAGGGGCCAAAGTTTCGGTGTACCTTCTCCAACTCCACAGTTGACACGAATGGAGAAATGAGTACTGGAGAGGAGAAGTTGGAAGGTCTTCCGGGATCTGTTTTTGAAACAATCACAACTGTCCACAACCACAAACATACATATTACATACATCAGCCTTAATTGGCATAAGATACACAGAAAAGAAATCAATAGACAAACCAGTCTGCCAGACATGTGGAAAGAGGAAAGAGTCCGCCACACATATGGAGGAGTGGGGAATCAAACCCAGTTCTCCAGATTAGAGTCCACCTGCTCCTGTTCAGTACACCACACATGTTCTCACTGGTATGGTGACATATTAAATTTTGTAAGTCTTGCCATTGTGCACCTGAACATAGATTTAAGGAAAACAATAGCAACAGTTCTCTCGTTTGGCAATGCATCATCCCATTTCATATTTGCATATCTTGTGTATCTGTATGAACTGGTGTTTTGCTTTTTGTCTGCCTTTAGCTCCACCACTTCCTGAGAAGTGTCTCCTTCAACAACAGCGCTGGGGAAAGCATTTCCTTCGACGCAAATGGGGAACTAGTAACCAACTTGGATATTGTCAACTGGGTCACCTTCCCAAATCAGTCCTTTCTTCGAGTCAAAGTGGGAAAGGCCGACTCAACGGCTCTTCCCGAAAAAATGTTCATCGTTAATGGCAAGGCCATTGCATGGCCCGCTATGTTCAACCAGGTAGGATTTTTAAATGTTCTAGGACATAGGTGTCAAACTCGCGGCCCTCCAGATGTTATGGACTACAGTTCCCATCACCAGCTGGCAGGGGATGGACTACAGTTCCCATCACCAGCTGGCAGGGGATGATGGGAACTGTAGTCCATAACATCTGGCAGGGTCATGAGTTTGACACCTGTGTTCTAGGATATCTCGAGTAACTCTCCCAGTGTTGAAACAGGAATAAAATATTCCCATATTATTATTTTTTTCTCTGTGTTCCTCTGCTGATGAGGTGATGAACAGTTAAAACAATCACTTTCTTCTAAAACAGTTGTTAGGAAAAGCTTTGGCCCCTTCCGCACACACAAAATAATGCGCTTTCAAACCACTTTCACAACTGTTTGCAAGTGGATTTTGCCATTCCGCACAGCTTCAAAAAGAGCACCGAAAGCAGTTTGAAAGTGCATTATTCTGCATGTGCGGAATGAGCCTTTGAAAAAACGGTTCGCTGTATTCTGGGTGATGGCATTAACGTCCTTTGTGTTCCTTCCAAGCAGAAGACATTAGAAATAAATATATATTCAGATAAATAGAAGGAGCAGGGAAAAGAAATACAAAGCATAGTAGTATCCTCACGGAAAGGCAGGGAAGAACTGGTTCTCATGCCCCACTTTTCTCTGCCATAAGGAGCCTCAAAGCAGCTAAGAATTGGTCTTGCCTTCCCTTCTCTTCCACAAGGCTTAAGTCCATAAAGCCCAATGGGGGATTTCCAGCAGTTGGGGAGGTTTGTTTGCAATTTTAGCCTCCCCACCCCACTGGAAAATCTCCTTGGGAGTGGCAGGCTGGTGCAGCCATGGCGTCAGATCTGGATGCCTGATCGTTGGATGGCGCTGTGAACTGTTAAACATAAGGCAGAAATATATCCACCACATCAACTTTGCAAATTTCAGTTCTTGCTTGGGCCCTTATCTTTGGCTCCTTCCGCACATGCAGAATAATACACTTTCAAACTGCTTTCAGTGCTCTTTGAAGCTGTGCGGAATGGCAAAATCCACTTGCAAACAGTGGTGAAAGTGGTTTGAAAATGCATTATTTTGCGTGTGCGGAAGGGGCCTTTGATTTTGCTGACTTGACTGGCATGGGATCTCAGCCTCGAGAGACTCCATTGCAGATGCGGTAGCTGTGGGCAGCTGTGATTGTTTCAAAAACAGATCCAGGACGTTCCCTCAGTTTCTCCTCTCCAGTACAGATTTCTCCATCCCTCTGGAATGTTGTGGAGTTTGAGAATGAATAAAAAGAAGCCTGTCTCCACAATAGTCTGATGAAGCCATCTTTTTCTTCAGAGTTAAGCTTTCTCTCCTGAATAAATGTCTGGAATCCTGAGAGCTCTACTGAGTGAACTGTGAAGGATATGGCACCATGAATAGAACTGATGTCCCAGCTTCTTTCAAAGGGTAGAGAGGTGAAATCCATCTGGGCTGTCATAGGCCGTTTCCCCACTTTGGTCGTTTCCCCTTTGCTGTGCACTACTCTCAGCGCACGTCATTTCTGGCGCGCGTCCGGGCTTCCCCAGAGCGCGGGGTCATCAAAAGGCGCCATTTTGAAGAGCGCCAGGAATGACGCGCGCGGAGGGGGCGCGAGAGTGGCAGCGTCGGGGCGGCTGCGTTGTCGCTGCCCCTGTAGTGGGGAGTGCCGCTGGACCCTGCGCTATTTGGGGAGAGTAGCGCGCAGCAGAAGGTAAGTGGGGAAAGGCCCTCAATCCACAGTTCAGCTGTTGCATTTAGTGGTGTATCCTCAATTTCTGGGAATCGGAGGAACAGTTTAAAAAGTATCATGGTGTGAATTTCCCCATGTAGGACCAAAACTGTGGCACTGCTTCCCATGACAACTTTGTACTTTTTAACCACCTCAGCCATTCCCTCAGCAACTTCACTGAAAAATGTTACTTTGGGCATTATGGCTACGAAGTCCATGCAGGTGTCATTCTGAGATAGCATAGGAACCGTGTCTTGTACACATCTGTCTCCTGTCTCATCAGGCAGAGAAATCATCCCAATCCACGTCCACTTGAAATACAACAGAAGGTTATCGTCTCGAATAAAAAACTACAAAAGTTTCAATTCTCCATTGCACTAGAAATGTTCTGTTGAAGTTGTACTGCCATGCCATGCCAACCCATTCTAACTGCAATTACACCAAGAATATATACATTTGGAAAAGCATATGAAACTGTGTGGGTTTAATATGTATCTTTCATTTGGGCCAGGTGCAGCCCCTTTCTGTTTGCAATGAATACTGTCGTTCTGGTTACAGCAAGAGAAAGATCGAAGGCAGACCTTTTTGCTGTTATGATTGTCTTCCGTGTCCATCAGGAAAGATTTCAAGTGAGAAGGGTAAGAGATTCAAGTATCAGATATGTACATTCAGAGGTGGGATCCAGCAGGTTCTCACCAGTTCTCGAGAGTGGGTTACTAATTATTTGTGTGTGCCGAGAGGGGGTTACTAATTGGGTCTGCTTTTCTGTTAGAAATTCCATTAGGTCCAAAAATCATAAAGTCCTGTTGTTTCCTATGTGGCTGGTTAGCGAAGGTAGAAAACGGGATAATTCTCCCTGTTGGGCTGTTTTAAAAACATGTTTTAGAAATATGGTCAAGTTCCTTGTTTAAGGAAAGTATCCTTCTTTTGTTTTCTAGAAACAAAATTAAGTAATTGAAAGTATTAAGTATTTGACAGGCAGTCAATTAGAGGAGAAGTAGTTGTGTCTGTTGGCAGTAGACGATAGGACTTGCTATAATGAGTTTAAATTATGGACAGAAAGATACCAGCTGGAAATTAGGAACTTTTTTTTTACAGTAAGAGTTTTTTACAGTAACAGAGAAATTATTAATGCCCCACCCCCAGAATGCCCAGCCACGCCCCCGTCGTGCCCTGCCCAGCCCCATTGGCGCTACGCCACTGTTTGAATCCCACCACCATGGGAACCTGTTACTAAAATTTTTGGATCCCACCACTGTGTACATTGTATGTCAGTATGTACAACGGCATATAGGCACTTGAAACAATCCAAAGCATGTCTATCCGGAAGCAAATTCCACTCTTTCTGAAATGAAATGGTGAGAATGGTCCTGTAGACATGAATTTAATATTTTGCACAACCCAGGAGTTAATCTTCCAGAAGGTAACCTGTCTACGTAAATTTAGTGAGACCGAAGTGGGCCACAGAAGGTCTCTTCAGTGGCTTTAGTTCAACTGACAAAGTACATGGGACCCGAAAGAATATATTTGTTTAGTCTCTGCTTTATCAAAGGTATTCTTCTTGATTCCATGGTGTTTATTGGAAAAGGAAACAATATTTGATATGCATAGATATGCAAGTGCTCTTACAGATCGTGGTCAGTTGACTGAGACAAAAAGAAGCAAGAAAGGCATAGGCACACATGCTGGGGGCACCAATCCAGTTTGGTACAATCTCCAAAACTCTGGGGTGCTTTGCAGGTGCCACTGAGCCTAATCTTGTCCTCGTATTATTAAAGACAAAGTGAGAAAGCTTAGTGGTTAAGAGCAGGTGCACTGTAATCTGGAGAACCGGGTTTGATTCCCCACTCTGCCACTTGAGCTGTAAAGGCTTCTCTGGTGAACCAGATTAGCCTGTGCACTCCCACACACGCCAGCTGGGTGACCTTGAGCTAGTCACAGATCTTCAATTGAGCAGCACTTCAATTGAGCAGCATTTCTTGAATACTTGGTCATATTAGTATCAGCTTGCCATTGCATTTTCATTTCCAGACATGAATGAATGTTTTGAGTGTCCTGAAGGTCAGTATCCAAACAAAGGCCAGAATTCATGTCTACCGAAAGAGATCAGCTTTTTATCTTATGGAGAACCTTGGGGGATCAGCCTGGCCGCTATCGCTCTTTCCTTCTCTTTCATCACAGCTGTGGTGCTCGGGATCTTTATTAAGCACCGGGAAACTCCCATAGTCAAAGCCAACAACCGGGACCTCACCTACACTCTCCTCATCTCCCTCCTCTTGTCTTTCCTTTGTGCTTTGCTTTTCATTGGGCAGCCTGAGAAGTGGACCTGTCTCCTTCGACAAACGGCTTTCGGCATCATCTTCTCAGTGGCTGTTTCTTGTGTATTAGCCAAAACAGTCATTGTGGTTCTGGCTTTCATGGCCACAAAGCCAGGATCCAGAATGAGGAGATGGCTGGGGGAAAAGTTGTCCAGTTCCATTGTCCTTGCATGTTCCCTTTTCCAAGCTACTATATGTACCGTGTGGTTAGCAACATGTCCCCCCTTCCCTGGTTTTGACATGCACTCAATGACGGAGACAATTGTGCAGGAATGTAAGGAGGGCTCAGTCACCATGTTTTACTTTCTCCTGAGCTTTCTTGGCTTCCTGGCCCTTATCAGCTTCACTGTGGCTTTCTTAGCCAGGAAGTTACCAGACAGTTTCAACGAAGCCAAGTTCATCACCTTCAGCATGTTGGTCTTTTGTAGTGTGTGGGTCTCCTTTGTTCCAACCTACTTGAGCACCAAGGGGAAATCCATGGTGGCTGTGGAGATCTTCTCCATCTTAACCTCCAGTGCTGGATTACTGACCTGCATCTTCTTCCCAAAATGCTACATCATTATAGTAAGACCTGAGATGAACAAAAGAGGACAGTTGATAAAAACAAAGACTTAGATTGTATTATACAAACACCGGGATACATTGTATTATATTCAACTGTGCTGGGACTGGTGGGCCTATGTCTTCTTCTGGGCCGATTGTTTCTTCATTACAATGTGTACTTTGTGTGAGCTGTGCATTTGCTGCTTGAGGGAAGTAACTAAAAGCCCTCCTAGCCATTCCAGGAATAAATGAGAGTACAACATGCTTTTGTGCGGAGAAAAGTTGGCCATAGCCATTTTATTAACAAAAATTGGTTCAAGGTAAACAAAGCGTAAGGCGCAGCATGGGGGTCTGAGCTGTGTACTGGGCAGCCCGAGTGCTGTCCCCCAGACACCTACATTTTTCTACAGCACGCCTGCTGATGAAAAATTATCACACGCCGGAGCAGCTGTGAGATTCCAGATGGGCAGTTGCCACTTCCTGAAGACTCTTTGCTGCCAGGGGTGCAAGCCATAGAAGCCCATGTCTGGGCAGGTTACCCCTTGGCTTGCTCCACCCCAAACCTCATAAGGAGGTTCCAATAAAGCGGGTATTTCACCCGCTGAGCCCAAGCTAAAGCTCAGTCCCCCATGCACAATCCGCCAACCCTCTAACAAAACAGGCCTGCATTAACATAAGGCCAAAACAGGGAGAGGTGGGCGGGAAACAAGTGTGCTCAGGCAAAATGGGGGAGGTTGCAGACCAGGCCTGGTCTTATGTAGACTGCCTAGGCCCACCTCCCCACTGACGTCAGGGCACCCAGCGTCACTGCTCGGCACCCTTAAACCCAAAAACTCATGAGCACTTGGGAGCTCGCGAGGTCACGGGGGAAGGCAGCAGCCACGAAGGAGGCTGTCCCTTCCGCAACAGCAATGGCGGCCGTGGTCAGTCGCGGCCGCTCTTTTAGTCTGGGAATGAGCGAGCACATTCATAGCTGGGTTTCCTGAACTGGTCAATTGTCCATTCAGTTTGGGTTTAAAGTGTCCACAATCTTCTTGAAAATCCTTGTTTGGCCATTTCTTAAATGTTAACTAACTTTGAATAGGAGGAGCAAGGAATACTTCTTGCTTGTGTCTGTAATGTTGGCTGTTTCTGGATTTTTAATGAGTGTAATGGTACCAGATGTTCAGATTGTATCAATGGTTGTATAATAAATTATTAGAACCCCTTGGAAATAAATGCATTTGTCAGTCCAAAACAGATTTCAAATTGCTTTCTGTAAAGGATTCAATGGTGTTGATGATCGGGACAGCCGCCTGGCCTTGACTGCATTCCATAACCCGGGCGATGGGCCAGCATCTGCGGCGGAGACTCTGGCGGAGACCTTATCTCTGCGAGAGAGTTGAGAACTCCGTTCCCATGGGAATCCGGGAGGGGGGATGGGATGGACAGAGTTATAACCTGTGCTTCTGGCGGGAGACTTTATTCCTGCCGCCCACGTGCGTTAATGTACGTGAGGCTTTTCTAGGATGTCTGTGAATAACTTCGGTCTTTTTACACCAAAATAGCACTTTTATTTCTGCTTCTATGGGAATTCCTTACATTGCTGGCAGGAATCCTAGTTACATCCCTATCTTCCCAGTGCGAAAGCGGACCCTCTGGTGTTTTACGGCATGGAGAGGAGTTGAATATTCCTACCAATCTGCAATGGAACGGAAGATGCGGTAGCCCCAAAGAGAGGCTCCGAAGCTTTCCCTTCTGGATTTGGAGGAACCGGCGGGAGAACGGGTCTCGCTGGTAACTCTTTCCCGATCCTCGTATCTGTACCACGGAGTCTTCCCTTACTCTGTTGGGGCCGAGGGCGAAGAGACGATCATATGGACTTGCGCATGAGTGCGTTTGGGCGCTGTCTATAGGATCGAGCGCCTGTGGATCGGATATCTGCCCGTTTCCGTGTAGTTACAAACCTCAGATGCAACCTGTAACGGAGGAGACGGGCCTGACCACCTTTCATGCGGCAACACCAGGAGGTCCATTGAGCGATTCCTGGACTAAATATTTTGGTGATGCTCCCAAGAATCCCACGCAATGGCATAGCACTGGGGCCCGTCCTAAGACCACCCGTTAGAAACCGGGACTATATCGGGGATTGGGAGAGGTATCCGTTACCAGCTTCTGATCGGACCCCAGATCCCGGATCAGCAGCTGCACCTGAGGCACCCCGTGGAGACGCCTAGCGGTGGAACCACGAGGTGCTGCATTTTGATGAAGAGGAATCCGAGAGAAAGCCTGCCTTCCCATCGGCGGATCTATTCCCCTCCCGTCAAAAGGCTGGGATGAGGAAGTGGGCCAACTCACGAGATGCCCAGGAAGCATGGAGCCCGTGAGCGCCAGCTATGGGAAGAGGAGCGGGAGCAGCTGCGACAAACAAGCGTGAAAACCTGCAAAAGACCACGGGAACAGCGAAGCGCCAAAGAAATCCAACTTCGAATTGGACCCGTGCCAAAGGCTTGGCTGCAACGGCAATATATGCAGAGATCTATCAGTCCATGATAAGGTCCTGGAACACTCCAAACTGGACTTAGGAAGAAACGTCAGCGGCGAAAGCGTTAAGAGCCATCGCGTCGCATAAAGTGAACTAACTGCAGCTATTCCAGCGGGGCGAACTGGCCAAACTGGAGCGAGAGAAAGCAGCTTTGCATCGCATACCAGGATACGCCATTGACTCTTAAGGAAAGGAGACTTAGCAGCCTTGGAAAAGGAGCTGAAGAAGCGGCAGGACAAAGATGCCCCAAAGTTGGAGTCTCACGGCTGTCACTGGCTTTAACAGCCAACAGCGCCAGAGAGGCGACGTTGCTGGGACCTGCTACTTGCGTATCTGCCACCTTCAAGACCTGCTCCCCAGGGCAGCCAGCGGCGCTGGCGTTGGTGCCCCACACCTCCACCGATTCCGGCCCTCCCTGCGCCGCTGCCTCAACCTCGCGCTTACGCGCCGCTAGCGGTAGCCAAAGGGGAGCGATGGAGAGAGGATATTACAGACCTCAATACCTGCCCGTTTACGATGGGACGCTTCCAAACTCCCCTACTTCATCCTACAACTCGATGCCCACTTATGGAGGGGACTATATTGGCGATTTGTACCCGGTCTGAGCAGCGAAAAAAATCACGGGACATCGGTTCCGTCTTAGATGGAAAAGCGGCAGCCGACTGGTTCGTGACTCTTTTGATCTGCAAAGGGGAGGATACTCGCATGGTGCCTCGCGTTCCTCCAAGCCTTAAAGGGCTTTCGCTTCAAAGATCCAGAAGGTGCTTTGAAAAATGAAGCCATCTGCACCATCAAATCTATTCAACAAGGCAACGGCTCCTTTGCGAATTGCCCGTAATGAATTTACGTCGCTTGGCGGCTGCTTCGACTCCCTCCTGAGTGGCCTGAGCACATGGAAATGTGAGATACTTCACCGGATGCCGTCGGCGGCAATGACTGCGTGAAAGCGGTGTTCCTTATTCGGATCCCCGCACTATTGCTGGAATTGGATCGAATTAGGATCTCGAAGTGGCGTCGTCGTTTGGATTACGCTCGTGCCAGGGGGCATACGCCCAAAACCACGCTACGACAGCACGCTTCGACTCACAAGCCAGAAGCCCAGCAGCCTCTGCGAAACCACCTCCGGCGTCGTCGCCGTCTGGGATTAATGTCTTTACTCGCGGAGGACCGGGTCATCCTAGCTGCCAACTGCCGAAAAAACAGAAGCCAACCGCTCCGGCCGCGCGCATCCCCATCTGCCAAGCCACCACGCAAATCCGGGCCGCCCCCCAACTGGTTCGTCTAAGGCGGTAACGAAAGCGACCCAGAAGAGGGAACGCAGCTGTTTTGACTCTCTTCAGCCCCCATGGATATGGGTTACGACTCCAGATCACGATTACGGTAGAAGGCGAAGCGCTCCCCATTCACGATTCAAGCGTTTCTGGCCAACCCCGCTAAAGCACACTTTCGTATTATAGCCTCCCAGCCCTTGCTTGTAAGATTCTGGGTGCTCCCCATTGTTTAATCTTTTGGTAGCCCCATTTGGGTGGCCGGAGGAACTTGGAACTAGAACCGAATCCCCTGGCTAAGCCCATACCCGTTCACCCAAATGGGCGGCAGCCCTCTCAGGGCGAAGGACCGGCCCAGTTCAAAGCGCATGCCGGTCCTCCTCAGCTGCGCTGACCATTTAGGGAGAAAATTAGATTTTATTCTGGCTGCCCGGTAATGAAACCTCCATAGTCTTGGGCATGCCACCATAGGTTGTTGTTGCATGAACCAAAATTCATTTGGGGAAAGAAGCCTCCGGATCTTAGAGATTCCACTGAGAGGCCACTCCCTGCAAGGAGAACACATGAATTAGGGAAAACTCACCTCCTAATGACATACCCTGAGAAGCTCCAGGTCAGCGGTGCACGCATCCAATTGCTCCGAGAGCTACCGGCATTCCACCCCGGCTTCACCAAAGATTTAGCCAAGGGGTATTTCAGGAACAAGAATGCAATCAATTGCCACCCCATAGGAACACTGAGCTGCAAAATCATTATTACAGCCATGGGGCTCAACTGCCCAAGGGATAGAATCTACGCATGAGTCCCCAATGAGGGAGAAGGAACTTACGTTGCCTTCTTAGACAAGAACCTTATGCTTTCGTGGGTTCATGCGTGAGCTACCAAATACACACATGCTGCTCCTGTATTATTTGTTAAAAAAAAAGGAGGCCGGGTCTTTAAGGCTCTGCATGTGGATTACCGAGGACTCAATCGCGGTTTCCCTGTCAATAAATACCCTTTGCCATTAATCAAAAAGGACCTTTTGGATGCATTGGGCAAGGGACGAATTTTTTACTAAGTTGGACTTAAAGAGAAGCTTATTACAGGGTCAGGATTCGCGAGGAAGGCTATGAACATTTGACTGCATTTAACACAAAATTTGGACAAGTATGAATACTTAATAATGCCATTAGGGTTAGAAGTGGGGCCCCGGAGCTTTTATATGGCCCATATCAACGAAGTTCTACATGATTTATTATACCAAAGGGAGTAGTGGTAATAGCTTAGATGATGTTTTAATTTATTCACAAACCATGGAAGAGCATAGAAGCCTTGGTTGGGAAGTATTGATAAGCGGCTTGCTCAACAACTCCCTCTTTGCCAAACTTTCTAAATGTTGTTTCCACCAAACCTCTACTCGACTATTTTGGGTTGCGGATCTCTTCAAAGGGGCTAAAATGGATCCTGCTAAGATTGAAGCTTAGTCCTCCAATGGCCTGCCCCTACCAATCGGAAGGAACTCCAATCTTTCCTAGGGTTTGCTAATTTCTATCGTGACTTTATACCCCAATTCGGCTGAACTGACTCTCCCCACTCACAGACCTCTTGCAGCACTAAGGGTAAAAGATCCACACAGGCTGCCAAGCCCGGGGCCCCCCTTTCCTGGTCTAAAGAATGTCAGACAGCCTTTCAACTTTTAAAATCAGCTTTTACTACCGGAACCTATCCTAAAACACCCTGACCCAGATCTTCCGTTTGTGGTTCAGCGTGGATGCCTCGGACAAAGCTTGGTGCAGCCTATTTGCAGAGAAATAAAGATGATAGGCTGGTTCCGTGTGCTTATTTATCAAAGAAATTCTCGGTGCTGAGCTCAACTGGACTAGTAGGGATGCAAAGAGACTTCGCGGCCATCAAAGTAGCACTCCTTCCACTTGGCTGTATGCACTGGCTGGAGGGCTCGCTATACACCCCTTTCAAGTTTGAGTGGGATCACAAGAACTTGGCAGCGCCCTTTTCCACCCTCAAGATGTCCATAAAACAACTCCGTTGGGCCGATTTCTTTTTCTCGTTTCGTCTTTCACTGTCCATTTTTTCCCGGGAAAAAACCAATAAACTGGCTGCACAATGCGGCTCTGCAGCCTGCCCGGGGAGGGTGGAGCTGCCTTACGGGATATCCCGCGCACTGTTCTCTCCCCTCCCAATTTGGGGCTGTGGCTGTCACTTTCGATCTCAGGCGTCCTCCTCCTTCTCCACCCATTTCCCAGCCACTGGTCTCTCGCTTTCCTCACGAGAACTTCGAGGAGGCGGGGCTGCTTATGAGCCATGGCAGCCGGAGGAGAAGGTGACTCCCAATTAAGCCTGGAGAATGGTGTTGTTGGCTTATGAGAGGATTGTTGAGTACGATGCCTCCCCTCCGTAAGCAGGTTCACCGAGGCCTGTCCTTGATGCCATTTCGGCTGGACATTTTTTGAAAGCTTCAGAAAAACTCTGCATTTGGCCCGCCGTCAATTTTGGTGGCCAGCTTAGCGATCATAAAGAGACATTGAGACATATGTCAAAAGGTTGCTCTGTTTGTGCGGAAGCCAAATCCGTTCAGGGAAAACCCCATGGTCTGTTGAAGCCTCTTCCGGTGGCCTCCCGCCCCTGGGAGGTCATCTCCATGGATTTTATTACGGATTTGCCAGGAAAGTCAGGCTTAACCGCGGTCTTGTGGGTGGTGGTGGACTTATTTTCTAAACTAGCCGGTATTTCATCCCATGATAGCTTCCATCCCCTCCGCTCCTAAGTTAGTAGCGTCTGTTCATTTCAGCATATTATTGCTCGTCTACACTCCGCCCCCGTTAAAGGTGGTCTCGACGCGCTTGGAGCCCCAATGAATTCATTTCAAAGAGTTCTGAAACTTTTCACTGGGCTTGTTGAGGGGCCGCCCGGCGAATTGCAGCCCCTACCGCGTTCAAAGTGACCGGGTGGAGCCGAGGAGAGAGCAAGACAAGAACCCTGGAGCGAAGTATTTACGTTGTTACACCAACTATCACGCAAGACAATTGAAGTGCGAGTTAATTCCGTTTGCAGAATACGCCTATAATAATCGCGGTTCATATGAGTACAAAAAAAACCCCGCTTCGAAATTGTGTCACAATGAATTGATCCAGCTTCCCTCCGTTGCGCAACTACCTGCGGAAGGCGTTGAATCCTCCGGAGTTCCAACAGTGGATTTCATCTGGCCGAGGGGTGGAAAGCGGTCCAGACCGCCTTACAGCAGAGCTAAAGACTCCCAAAAACTTCAAGCCCGGATAAGCACATACACGGATTTCCCGCTTCGTGTAGCAGGCCTGGGTGTATATTGTCTACCAAAAATCTCCAGAGATGTGCATAAATTTTCCAAAAGAACTGGGCAAAAGATTCGTGGGACCTTTTACAAGATTACTAAAGTGATTAATGATGTCACTGCCGATTGGACTTTGCCTGAATTCTCTAAGTAATAGCCATCCTGTCTTCCATTCCAGTTTGCCCAAGGAGGCCCCCGTTCCCGATGCCTGGCACGACCGGCCGGAGAGACCCCCGCCCGGAAGGCTATAATTGATGGCCTTTAAGCATTCACCGAAATTGGCGCCATCCCTGGACTCTACGTTTTTTAATGCAAAGCGGCTTGCAATGGCTTTAGTCTCTTGGAATTTGGGATATTCCTCTGGGTATAATCAATGGGTTTATTCCGAGAAATATTGGCGCCCCTGCCCTCATTTCTGCTTTCCATCGCACCTTTCCGCACAAACCTGGGGGGGGAGAAGTCTTTCTTAAGGGAGGCAGAGTGTAAAGGATTCAATGGTGTTGATGATCGGGACAGCCGCCTGGCCTTGACTGCATTCCATAACCCGGGCGATGGGCCAGCATCTGCGGCGGAGACTCTGGCGGAGACCTTATCTCTGCGAGAGAGTTGAGAACTCCGTTCCCATGGGAATCTGGGAGGGGGGATGGGATGGACAGAGTTATAACCTGTGCTTCTGGCGGGAGACTTTATTCCTGCCACGTCGTGTACATGAGCTTTCTAGGATGTCTGAATAAACGGTCTTTTACACCAAAAAGCCTTTTATTTCTGCTTCTATGGAATTCCTTACACTTTCCTTTGAACTTGGCATTTTCAGATGCACCATGAAACTTTGTATTTCTGGAGCTATTTTGGAGTATTCTTCCTTATTTTGAATTTATTATCCTGAAAAAATAATTGGACCATTTTAACTGGAATCATAACAAAAGAATGTTCCATCAGTAGGTCAGCAAAAAAGAAATAACACTCCTATTTAATCCCCATACAGTGAACAGCCGGAGTTAAGAGCTTGAGGATTACTTGATTCATCTGTTAAAGTTTCATTCTCAAACTTATATTTGAGAATCTCCCATCCAGATCTCTGCCTATTTTCACCTTGAGATATCCTCAGAACGGACTGCCAGGGACCTGGATAAAAAAAAATTCAGGTGAATATCTAGCCTGATATCAAAAATCCAGGGGAATTGCAAATGGTGAGGAATTCTTTGGACTCACAAAATGGGAATAGCAC
>NC_059439.1:34392969-34419479 GCF_021028975.2 Sphaerodactylus townsendi
TTGCATTTCTAATCCGGGTTACTGCTGATTTAACATTCATTGTTCATCATTTTGTGACAGTGACATCGGTCATGTGGTTTGTAAACTGTTGCTGCTGCCAATTAAAATTAGCCTGATGTTCTTTTGTATATTTTGATTGTAGGGCTACATTTTATTGAATTTGCTCTCTGATACTGTGGGTTGTTGTGAGGGTATCTTAAAAGGATAGGAAAAACTGTTACATATAAAATGTCTTCGGCTCATTTCACACATGCAGAATAATGCACTTTCAAACTGCTTTCAGTGCTCTTTGAAGCTGTGCGGAATGGCAAAATCCACTTGCAAACAGTTGTGAAAGTGGTTTGAAAACGCATTATTTTGCCTGTGCGGAAGGGGCCTTTCCTTCCCTAATGGGAGCCTGCCACCGTTTTCAAAATTGTCCTCCCTTCTTGCATTTTATCATTATGGAAAAGCTCTGGAGGACCGGGACAATATGTGTAGTGTGCTGTTGTAACCAAGCACATAATGAATACCAATGCTATTAATGTCATGTTCTGAACATGTTGCACTGTGATACACAATATTACTCTCATTGCAGGTTTATGACACAAATGTACCAGCATATCCTTGCTTTTATATTTGCAATCAAAGAAATCAATGAAAATCCCCAGCTTTTACCCAACGTCACCCTGGGCCTCCAGATTTATAATAACTATTTCAGTCCAATGCAGACCATGCATGCCTCAATGAAAGCTCTTTCCACACACCTCCAATTCATCCCTAACTATAAATGTGACGTTCAGGACAATCCAGTGGCTGTGATTGGAGGACCCAACTCGAATATTTACTCACATGTTACCAATACCACATTCCATGCAGGCATCACATACAGAACCAAAAGTTCCCTCAGCTTTAAGGTATGCTTCTTGAGGTCCGATGGTTGAAAATTGTGTGGTTTAAATGTAGGGGGATGCTTCAATGCTTCTTAACAGTCAGTCAAGTGAAGAAGCATCATTCTGTCGGCTTATTCAGAGATTTGATTGAAAAATAACTCATGTGAATTCCTTTACTCATGTACAGGCAACCCATATGAGATTGAATAGCATTCAATTTCTATGTTCTCCTGCTACTTTAACGAGTGGTTTCACGTTCCTGGAAACTTTGCAAGTACATCAAAACCAAGCAATATTATTCCTGTATTCTATACCTTTTCAGTCTATGACTGTACCACATGAAATGGGCATTTGCGTGTTCAAATAATTATATAGATTTTTTAACAAATTAAAAATCTCTTGAAAGATGGACATGATTGTGTTGGACTTTCTAGGCTGCATCCTTATATTTCTAGCATCTTAGTTTTAGAATCATTATTTAAAAACCTTTAGAAGGTCTCGGACAGTTTTTTTCACTCCATTTCAACCCAATTCTCCTCCTTCCTATAGTGTCTGTCCAACATGGCTGTTGTCTAAATTGTTCCTATGATCCCCAGCATATCTCTAAGAGACCACTCTTCCCATTTTAATTCACAGACAAGTTGGTTGGACTCAACCTTAGCTTCTAGGCAACACTTAGGATCTAATCCAGGGTCATCTTGCCTCTAATTGACTCTTTGACAATTCAGGCATAGTCTTTTGTCATGGGTGACATTTGTCATGAGCTGACATTTGCCAGATTTGGGTGAAAGTAGTTGAAGTCCACATCATTACAGCATTCGGTTGGATCAAAACAGACCCTCTGCTTGAAAAAGAGAGATGAAGGTGTCCCTTTTTATTGACAAAAAGACCTTGCTGGGGATCATGGGAACTTCATGGGTAGAAGCTATATGGAATGGGGGAAATTTGGGTGTGACTGTAAAATTGGGTGTGACTGTAAGGCCCCTTCCACACACGCCAAATAATGCATTTTCAAACCACTTTCACAACTGTTTGCAAGGGGATTTTGCCGTTCCGCACAGCTTCAAAGAGCCCTGAAAGCAGTTTGAAAGTGCATTATTCTGCATGTGTGGAATGAGCCAGAAATTGGGTGTGACTGTAAAAAACGCAGTCGGCATCCAACCCATCGACTGCTCTTTTAACCTCCTCTCAGATTTCTCCCTCCACTTTTAGATCACCCTGGGTGATGATGAGGCATCCAACGCACCTTTCCAAACTCCCGTCAAATCGAGAAACAGCATATTGTGAGAGACAGAATTTTGGCCACGGAGTTGAAGTGCCTTCCCTACGAGGCATGCAAAAACCACACTGCGGCGGGGGGGGGGGGTCAGTTCACTGATTCTGCTGTTCTGTACACACCGATTCTCCACGTGGAGCAGCCAAATCAAAGGAACAGCTCCCAACCAATGTGGGTTTTCTGCAAGACAGTCTTTGGGTGGGCAGAGACCCTTCTTCTCCCTGCAACACCATTCCAGATTTGTTTGGGATTTCCTTTTTCTCTTTTAAAAAATAAGCTGTCCTTTGAAGCAGCTTTGTCCCTGTGACGGGCAGGAGTAGAGTCTGAGAAACCCAGAACCATGCATTGTTTAGTTTGCTGCACAGTTGTGAAATGTTTTAAAGAGCAGAAGGAGTGTAAGTTGGTTGTATTATATGTCCCACTCTCGTTGTCTTCTGGCTCTTATTCAGTGGGGTTATTTACAGGAATCAGAAAAAAAGATTGCCCCTAAACGCTCATTGAATTCTTCAAGTAAAATCTTCCCAAGCTCAGCTGCACTGCAATTTTGTAAATATATACCGCGTTTCTCCTAAAATAAGACAGTGTCTTATATTAATTTTTGCTTCCAAAGATGCACTTTGTCTTATTTTCAGGGGATGTCTTATTTTTCTGTGTTCTGTTTGTCAGGCATGCTTCCAAACCAAAACTTTGCTACGTCTTACTCTCTTTCGGGGATGCCTATATTTCTCGTGACTTCAGCAAAAAAAAAACCCTACTACGCCTCTTATTTTTTTCTAGGGATGGCTTTATATTCGTGGAAATCCGTAGCTATATTGTAACGATGCTGGATTGTGGATCTGCAAGTGTATTGGAAGCATTGGCTAACATTTTGTGCTCTGTCATGAGCAAACTGTCATAACTGTACTGGAGATTGTATTTATTACACTGGTGTTGCCATTGTTGCTGTTATATTGCTGTTGTTGTTTTAATTATGCCATTAAAGGTTTATATATATATAATATATAGCTAGCTATATATACAGTTTTTGAAAATGTCTCTTTTTTCACCTCATTTTTCATCCTACATATAGATAATTTATGGCCCTGCTCCAGACGAGAATAACAAAATTCAAGATGTTTTCGTCCACTGGATGTTCCCAAATGGGGCTCATCAGTCCCGTGGTGTTCTCCAGTTATTGCTGCATTTCAGGTGGACATGGATTGGAGTGATTTATGTCGATGTGGACATTGACCAGACATTCATACGCAACGTGCTTCCCATGTTTTCCCGGAACGGTATCTGCTTTGATTTTATAGAAAAATTTACAAAAATAGAATTTTCGGCTGAGGTCGAAACATTTGTAGAAGAGGAAACCAAGCTATGCCAAACTGTCATGGGAAGCTCGGCCACTGTTGTGGTTTTGCACGGTGAATTTCAGGCCACCATTATGTTGAGAAATTTGCCCATTATGCAGAATTTGGAGGAGTCGTTCGTGAAGACCAAAGGGAAAGTCTGGATCATGATCGCCCAGATGGATTCTTTTGCATCTGATTACTACCAAAGATATTGGGATCTAGACTTCATCCATGTGGCTCTGTCCTTGGCAGTTCACTCAAAGGACATGTTGGGATTCCAGAAATTTCTCCACCTCACACACTCTACCTCTGAAAAAGAAGATGGTTTCACCAGGAACTTCTGGGAAAATGCATTTAACTGTTTGCTTCCTGGCAGAAAGGCTAAGGAAATCTGCAGCATGTTTGACAAGGATTTTGAGGAAACGTGCACTGGAGCAGAGAAGCTGGAGAATCTTCCTAGCACGATCTTGGAAAAGCACATGACTGCCCACAGCTACAGCATCTACAATGCAGTATATGCGGTGGCACATGCTGTGCATGCCCTCCGTTCATCTAAACCGAAGCACATATCTGTGAAGGATGGAGGGAAAAGGACACTTCTGAATTGGCAGGTGTGGCAATTAAGCTTCAGATAATGTGGACTCTCTGTGTACTTCGGTGTGCCAACAGGTTCTAGGCTGTCTCAACTCACGCAAGAGATTGGGTGTCAAAGAGCTACTTCCGTGCAACAGTCTATCCACTGCAGTTCTCGCTCAGTTTAAGACCAGAGCAGACTTTAATTTTCCTTGTCAAGTCCAAATGTTATTATCCAATAGTATGGCCTCTCCCAGGAGGGAAGCGCAAGCCACCCCCTGTTCATCTTTTGCCTTGAAAACACTGCAACTGTGATTCGATTGACACATGCACACACACACACACACACACACACACACACATGCTCACTCTCACACACACTTCTCACCAGCCCCATTGTTCACAGTGTGTGTTTTGTGAACAGTAGAGAAAGTTTTTTTTCAGCCACCAAAGCTATAGAAGGGATGCAACCATGGCTATTTTGTCTCATTCAAGCACTGATCCTGGATGTCTTCTTTGATTTGGGGCAAAAACAAGAATGGAGGGCAGATGACAGGACCGGGGGTGGGGTTAGGAATCTAATTGCACAGAGCAAATGCGACTTCCTTGGTGGTCTCCCATCCAAGGAATAACCACGACTGACCCTGCTTAGCTTCTGAGATCCAACAAAATTAAGATAGTCTGGGCCAACAAGGTCAGATCTTATATCACAGTACAGATGATCTATGTATCTCCATACAGATATTATTATTATTATTATTATTATTATTATTATTATTATTATTATTATTATTATTATTATTATTATTATTATTATTATTATTATTATTATTATTATTATTATTATTATTATTATTATTATTATTATTCATTTATTGAATTTAATATACTGCCCTATCCCTGAAGGGCTCAGGGCGGTGTACAGATAAAACATCAGCTAAAAACATACATATAATTAAAACAACAGTCATATCTTAAAGCATCTCGCCATGCATTTAAACCCCTCCTATCATAAATAATGGGTCCTGATGGTATTAGGACCCATGGGCATCTGAAAAGGAACAGTCTTTTCTTACATGTCCACCTTCCTCTTTGGGTGTCATATCGATTGGATGCTTGTTTTATTTATTTATATTTCTTAATTAAAATATTTATACCCCACCTTTTTGTAACGCGTCATGTGTGAAATGTCGAATGCAGTCACCTAAAGATGAATGTTTGGATGGTTTTAGTGAATATAACTGTTTGGTTTCCTCCACCACCGTTTAGCTCCCCCATTTCCTGAGGAGCATCTCATTCAACAACACTGCTGGAGATACTATTTCTTTTGATCCAAATGGGGAGCTCAAAACCGGATTTGACATTGTAAACTGGGTGACATTTCCAAACCAGTCTTTTCTTCGAGTCCCAGTTGGGCAAGTGGACCCAGGTGCTCCTTCAGAAGAAACATTTGTCATTCATCAAGAGGTCATCCTTTGGCCCCGTAACTTCAACCAGGTAGGGGGCCGAACATATGTTAGATCCAGCCGGATGTTTTTCTAATGTTCAAAACTGGTTCTCTTTTTAGGCAGGGATAATTTCCATGTGTGGAAAATTTAGATAAGGCACAGAATTATCTTCTATAGGCTATGTGATAGCTGTTGTGATGCAGTGATTAGAGTGTTGAATTTGGACCCGGGACGGCTGGGGCTGAATCTTTCACACACTCGTTGAAACCTGTCAAGTGATCTTGCGCCTGTCACAATCTCTCAGACTAAGTTATCTTCTCAAGTTTCTGTTGTGGGGGTGAAGTCCAGGAGTGGGAATGATGTGAAAAGCTACTTCAAGTGCCCCGGCAGGGAGATAAGCAGGGTATAAGAGCCAGTGTTGGTGTAGTGGTTAAGGGCAGGTGGATTCTAATCTGGAGAACTGGGTTCGATTCCCCACTCCTTCACCTGAGTGGCAGAGGCTAATCTGGTGAACCAGATGTGTATCCGCACTCCTCCATTTCTGCTGGGTGAAAGCTCAGTGGAAGCTGACTGAAGTCACCCCTGAGAATGTCCCCATCCCACCCCCTGATGTGCCAGCATGCTCTTTTATGCTATCATAGTTGCATGGCTGCAGGCTCTTCTGGGTCTGGGTTCTGCTGACCTGTGTAGCACCTCCTGCCAACGTCTTTGTCCTCTCTTCGCCAACACAGGTGCCATTAACGCGAGTGGTGTGGAGAAACATGCCTTTGTGGTAAGATGTCTTGTGTTCCCTGCTGGGCAGAGGTTGAAACATATTTTTTTTTAAATTTATGGACAGGTGCAGCCCATTTCTGAGTGTAATGAAGCATGTCATCCTGGTTATAGCAAAAGAAAGAAAGAGGGGGAGCCATTTTGCTGCTACGACTGCTTTCGTTGTCCAGAAGGGAAGATTTCAAATGAAAATGGTGAGAAACATAGTGTATAATGTGTTGGAATATTCAGCCTTGTTTGCATGCAGTGGTAGCAGAAGCAGCAGGGAATTCTGGGAAGCTGCACGAACATTCTAAAGGTGACAGTTAAAAACCGTTGGCAGTGTTCTGTTCCCTCACTGACTGACCGACTGAGTGAAAAGATGTTCTCTGTACTGGTGCAAACCAAATGCTATGTAAAAGTGCTCTGACAAAGATATTATATCACAACCAAACTGTAACAAACTATGAACCATGCATGTAACTATATATTTGTGAAACTTTGTTAATGTGTATATACTGTATATGTTTTCTCTCTCAGTGAAGTAAAGTTCTCCTTATGCTTATGAACTTCTGAGGTAAAACAGCTGGTCTTTTGAGAGCTAACCACTCCTATTTAACGTGCCGCACAATCCACATTTCTGCTCGTTACTTTGCTTGACGGGTTTATATATTCTAAATATACCCGTTTCCCTTCATAATATTAATCAAATATATTGACTGTCATACACTTGAGATTAGGATGTATATGCACTAATCCCCATGTAATGTTTCAAAAGTGTTTTTTCCCACATTTTAGGTAAATGTGATATAAGCATTGTGGATTGTGTACTTTTGTGTATATAATATTTATTTGATTTATTTATTACCATATTTATATACCACCCCATCCTCTGAGGGCTCTGGGCGGTGAACAACAAATTAATGTTACGTAAACAATAAATAATTAATATAATTAATAACATCATTAAAACATAAAATTACAGCGTTCTACAAAAACCACTTGGCCTCCAGCATTAAAACTATCAATAAAAACCCTCCCGGAGAGGGGACGGCAGATCCAGGTGTCAGCTCCCAGAATGTGCAAAAGGAGAGGCAAGAGGGCGCCACCATCAATGGCTGACCTCCCTAAAGCCCTCGGTGGAATAACTTCAGTCTTACAGGCTCCAGCGGAACTTCTCCAAGATCCCTCAAGAGGGCCCGGACAGTTGGAGGAGGTTCCATCAGGCAGCTGGGCTGTAAAAGCCCTGGCCCAGGGGGAGGCCAGCCGTATCATTGAGGGGTTGGGAACCATCAGTAAATTGGCCTCTGCTAATGCAGAGGCCGTGTAGGAACATATGGAGTAAAGCGGTCCCAAAGGTACGAGGGCCCCAGGCCGCGCAAAGCCTTAAAGGTTAATACCCATACCTTGTGGATATCTCACTGGATGGAACCAAACTAAGAATTACAGCTTGGCAAAATTGCCCAAGTGATTACTCCCAAGTTGAATTATCTCTTTCTTGATCAACTATGTTTGGGGTCAATACAATCTTGATCACAAGGATCCTTAAACATTGGATGATCTTGGCCAATCTTGTGGCAAATATCATGTCAGTAGGCACTTTCATCCAACACCTTGTCATATAAAGCAGTGATTGCTGAAATTGTCTGCATATAAGCCTACCAAGTACATATCGTCAATATTTTATCTTCCAGATCTCGCCGACTGTTTTCAATGTCCGGAAGATCATTACCCAAATGGCAAGCAGGACCTGTGCATTCCCAAAGTTATAACCTTTCTGTCTTTTGAAGAGCCCTTGGGGATTGCTGTGACCATTTTTTCTTTGTCCTTGTCTTCCATCACAGTTTTAGTGCTTGGAATATTCAGGAAATACCACCACACACCCATCATCAAAGCCAATAATCGGACTCTCTCTTACACTCTTCTGATCGCTCTCCTCTTCTGCTTCCTTTGTGCTCTTCTGTTCATTGGCCAACCCATGAAGGTGACGTGTCTTCTGCGACAAACAACATTTGTCACTGTCTTCTCGGTGGCTGTTTCTTGTATGTTGGCCAAAACCATCACTGTGGTTCTGGCATTTCTGGCCACCAAGCCAGGATCCAGCATGAGGAAATGGGTGGGCAAAAAACTGACCACCTATCGCCCTTTGGTTGCTCCCTTATTCAAGTCATGCTTTGTAGCGTGTGGCTGGCCACATTTCCCCCATTCCCTGATCTTGACCTGCGTTCCGTAAGGGGAGAAATCCTAATGCAATGTAATGAAGGGTCGGTCTCTATGTTTTATTGTGTCCTGGGCTATATGAGCTTTTTGGCCATTGTCAGTTTTGTTGTGGCTTTCTTTGCCAGGAAGTTACCCGACTCTTTCCAGGAAACCAAGTCTATTACCTTCAGCATGCTGCTGTTTTGCACCGTCTGGTTGTCCTTTGTTCCCACCTACTTGAGCACAAAAGGCAAGTCAATGGTGGCTGTGGAGATCTTCTCCATCTTGGCATCTAGCACTGGAGTTCTGACATTGACTTTTACTCCCAAATGCTACATCACTCTGATGAGACCAGATTTGAACAAAAGGGAACAACTAATCAAGAGTCAGAAATGAGGGGGGAAAGGATGTATCTTCTGGGGTTAATTTTTGTGTGCATGTATGGTACTTTTTTTTGAGTGCTTTCTTTCTGTGACATTTTCTTTGTGGGGCATACTGTTCCTTTCAGCAGGGCTTCCAGCAGGATGCAGGTTTTGAAGCAATCTTTCCCGAGCCTGAGAAGGTTGACTGGAACTGGAAACCATGAAAACCTAAATCAGCAACCTGTCTTTGTCAATACTGCCTGTTAGAAACTTAATCTGTTTTATGTTTGTTACTTCATCAGACCATTCGGTTGTTTCCAATAAATTATTCTTGTTCATTTCTTTGAAAACTGTTCAGAAGCTTCTGGTGCCTAATTATTTCCAAAGTCTGTGCCCCCCCCCCCATGTGGTATGAAGCTGGATGACCTGGATCACACAAAGTATTCTTCAAAATTATGTACATCATAACTTACCCTTCTTATCTGAAATCTTCCCTTCTGGACATGGAAGGCAGTCATGGCAACAAAATGGCTTCCCCTCCTTTCTTCTCCTACTATTACTGGGGTGACAGTTGTCGTTGCACTGAGAAAGAGGTTGTGTCTGGACACAAACTAAAGAGGAGGGTGTTTTGAAACGCAGAAATCAGTGCTTCACAGCCTGAGAAGATGAAAAACTGGTGCAGGAACCAAAGCTAAGGCCGTTTCCGCACGGCCGCGGTGGGGGTTGGCTGGCGCATGACACCACTCCAACCTTCCGGACTGTTCGCATCTAATGGTCCCAATAAAACTACCAGGATGATGGCACCATGCTGTGCTGTCGCCCAATCGATTTGGCCTTCCTGCACCGCCCAACGCTACTACCAAGGCCAGGGGACGCCTCTGCCCTGTGCGCCCATTTGGAGTCGCAAGGTAGTATATCCCCAGGCTCGCAATGCACCAGATGGTCGTGCGAGGGGATGGTAAGTCGACAAGGGGTGGGGAGGGATGGTTTCCAGCTAAGCCGTTGTTCACATCGGGTAGTGGGCAAGTAGCTACCATTTTTCCAAAACCTCGCCGGGAGGAGGGTGGAGAAATGGCTACTTCACGCCGCCAGCGACGGTCAAGAGCTGCAAAGAAGGCGCCCTGTGCTAACAGCCTCGACATCGCTTTTGCTGCCCCCAAAGCGCTGTAAAAGGCCCGTGCGGAAAGGGCCAGAGTCTTCTTAGATGTTTGCATGGCTTTGTGGCACTCTCCATCAAGTGAGACCTGGGGGCAGTGGTGGGATTCAAACATTTTAACAATCGGTTCCGATGGTGGTGGGATTCAAATAATGACTGTTAAAAAGTATTAAAAATATTTTAATATCACTTTTTTATTTTAAGTATTAAAATATTAATACTTAATACAAATATTTTAAGTATTAAAAATGATATTTTCCTCAGTTCTCTGAACTGAGATTTTAACAACAGGTTCTACAGAACCTTCGGAACCCCCTGAATCCCACCTCTGGACCTGGGCCTGGTGGATTTGGCACAGTTCTGAAAGGCCTATATGACTGAGATGTTCCATCAGATTAACGGAGGGAGGATAATAATGCTTTCAAAGTAGATGGCCTGTTTACCCTACCTCCATTCCCATCTCCTGAGTAATTTCGAACATTAATTATTGAACATTAATTGCCTTGCATTAATACATAATGTATTAAATATTATTCATTAAGGCACTTGCATTGTTTCGCCATCCTGGATGGCCAGGGTAAAGACATTTTTGCTTCATTTGCATAACCTCAGTGCCTCAACCCCTTCCTGATTATTGTTTTTATGGTTCTGTACAACTTTTACCCTGTTTCTCCCAAAATAAGACAGGGTCTTATATTAACTTTTGCTCCAAAAGATGCATTCAGGATTATTTTCAGGGGTTGTCTTATATCATCATCATCAACCTTTTTATTGGCATAAGTTTAAAATACAACAGGGAGGTTGGGGAGGATCAAGTTAAAATGAGTAGGTTCGGACACTTCCAGCAGTTAAAACAATAAATAAATAAATAAACTAAAATCTGTGGCGACCCACAGCCAGCCAGGAATTTGGCAACGTCTAGGGATCTCTGAGGAGACTGATCACAAAGCAGAAAGAAGGATTTGACCTTGTCTGGTGAGTTGGCATAGTTCTCAGTGTATGGGTCTATATATTGTCTCTTCTAGATGAAGTATATGTCTGCAATCTAGAGGATGCCTCGATTGTTTCAATGGCTTTTTGTGGCGGGACGCTCTTTGCTGGTATGGGATCTGGAGAAATCTGCCGCTCAGGACTGCTGAAGGTAGGGCCTCAGTGCCTCAACCCCTTCCTGATTATTGTTTTTATGGTTCTGTACAACTTTTACCCTGTTTCTCCCAAAATAAGACAGGGTCTTATATTAACTTTTGCTCCAAAAGATGCATTCAGGATTATTTTCAGGGGTTGTCTTATATTTTCCCATGATCTTGCTACTTCCACATGATCTCAGATCAGTCTGGCCGAATATGTAATTAGGGGCTTATTTTTGAGTAGGGCTTTCTTTCGCCATCCTCCAAAAATCCCAAAAAATCATACTGGGGCTTAATTTCGGGGTAGGTCTTATTTTCAGGGAAACGGGGTAGCTTTGTTTTTAGTGGTTATAATAATGTCTTTAATAGTGGTTTTATTATGGACATTTTAATCTGCTAGCCAGTTCACTGGATCTTGTGATGGAAGAAAAATGGAATATAAATTTTGTAAATACTAATAATATATAGCACTCAATGTATCAGTCTGTACTCCTCTGTAGACTTTCATTGCTTTGAACTAATTTAGGGGACTTTCGATTTCTACAGGCATTCATTTAGATACCAGTCTAAATTTCAATGAGCGGTTTTAATTTAGTCCACCAGAGCAAAATTAAGTGTATACTTCTGCACTTGACAGTACGAACTGGAATATCTGCGACAATTAAAAAAAAATTTTCCCTTGAAAATTTAATTTTAATCAATTTTTTTGCAAATCTGGTCCAGAGGCTAAATTTTTAGTTGAGCTACATTTTAGGTGAGCTGTTCAGCCATCTCAAAAACATTTTTTTTCCTTTTGAATTTATGTTTTCTTTCTCAAAGGCTTATTTTTCAAGTCTCTATTTCTTGCTATAGTCCACTACAAACCCATGTGCTTCTAGCTCAAACCCTCTGGAGACTGAAGGAGACATTTCAGGCAATCCAGTAAACATTTTCTTCCGCTATGTCACCGAGTATCTAAGACTGAGTTAATGTGTTTAAGATAATCGTCTCTGCAATCAGCTAATTCACCATGATTGCAACAATTTCTTTGCACCCTTAGAGAGCTCTAGTGACCATCAGCAAAATTAGAAACCATGACTGAAGGATTATATTAATGTCCCCTTTCCCACTGAGGGAAGGATTTTCAAACAGACAGGCTTTCTGTTGGTTTGATGGTTTGTACATTTGTTCTGTACACTCGTATTGTGCAGACGCTGGATGTAATATGGTTCTCAAGGAATCTAATAGGTGAAAAGAGGCAAATCTGGGTCTAGTTTTTTCCCCCCAGAAAAATGATAGAAATCTTAGTGTTGCTGTTAGCACTGCTGCCCCAAGCAGTGTGTAAAGTCCATCTTGTCCGGTGTCCCATTGGTGGTCCCCGTCCTATTTGTCACAAGTACTATGACTCCGGAGACTTCACCATCACTGGCATTATTTCACAGTTCTCTGTTATTTTCAGCCCAATAACCTTTCAAAACAATCCTTCCCACCAACCTGTTCATGGCTCTACGTAAGGATTTATTTTGTACCAAATCAAATTAGTTTGCATTTCTAATCTGGGTTACTGCTGCTTTAACATTCATTGTTCATCATTTTGTGACAGTGACATCAGTCATGCGGTTTGTAAACTGTTGCTGCTGCCAATTAAAATTAGCCTGATATTCTTTTGTATATTTTGATTGTAGGGCTACAGTTTATTGACTTTGCTCTCTGATACTGTGGGTTGTTGTGAGCGTATCTTAAAAGGATGGGAATCACCATTATATATCAATTATCTTTGCTCCCCTAATATAAACCTGCCACCGTTTTCAAAATTGTCCTCCCTTCTTGCATTTTATCATTATGGAAAAGCTCTGGAGGACCAGGAAAATATGTGTAGTGTGCTGTTGTAACCAAGCACATAATGAATACCAATGCTATTAATGTCATATTTCTGAACATGTTGGACTATGATACACGATATAACTCTCATTGCAGGATGATTACACAAATGTACCAGCACATCCTTGCCTTCATATTTGCAATCAAGGAAATCAATGAAAATCCCCGGCTCTTGCCCAATGTCACCCTGGGCCTCCAGATTTATAATAACTATTTCAGTCCCATACAGACCATTCATGCCTCAATGAAAACTCTTTCCACACACCTCCGATTCATCCCTAACTATAAATGTGACGTTCAGGACAATCCAGTGGCTGTGATTGGAGGACCCAACTCGAATATTTATCTCCACATGGCAGCCATACTGTGCCCATACAAGATTCCACAAGTAAGAGTTCCCTTAGCTTTAAGGTATTCTTCTTGAGGTCCGATGGTTGAAAATTGTGTGGTTTAAATGTAGAGGGATGCTTCAATGCTTCTTAACAGTCAATCAAGTGAAGAAGCACAAATCTGTTGGCTCATTCAGAGTTTTGATTGAAAAATAACTCATGTGAAGTCCTTTACTCATATGCAGGCAACCCATATGAGATTGAATAGCATCCAATTTCTATGTTCTCAAGCTACTTGAATGAGTGACGTCAAGTTCCTGGAAACTTTACACGTGCATCAAAATCAAGCAGTGTTTTTCCTGTATTCTACACCTCTTCAGTCTATGACTGAACCACATCAAATGAAGGAGGCATTTTCATGTTAGAATAATTATACAGATTTTTTAAAACAAATTAAAACTCTCTTGAAGGTAAATATGATTGGGTTGGACTTTCTAGGCTACATCCTTATATTTCAACCAGTTTAGTTTTATGGTCATTATTAAACAACTTTTAGAGGGTTCCGGACAGTTTTTTCGCTCTATGTCAACCCAATTCTCCTCCTTCCTATAGTGCCTGTCTAAGTTGTATTGTTGAAGGCTTTCATGGCCGGGTTCAACTGGTTGTGTTGGGTTTTCCGGGCTGCGTGGCCGTGGTCTGGTAGATCTTGTTCCTAATGTTTTGCTTGCATCTGTGGTTGGCATCTTTAGAGGTGTATCACAGAGTCAAGTCTGTTACACACTGTGTCCTCTGAGAAGGGAATGTTTTTAGTGGGGTATATATTGCCCATGTCCCAGGATCTTGTTATCTTGTGTAACAGACTTGTCTCTGAGATACAACTCTGCAGATGCGAGCCACAGATATGGGGGACAGGAGTACAGTCCGGGAAACCCAGAACCATGTGATATTTAGTTCGCTGCATAGTTGAGAAATGTTATAAAGAGCAGCAGTTGTATTACATATCCCACTCCCATAGTCTTCTGGCTTTTATTCAGTTATTTACAGAAATCAAATAAAGATTGCTCCTAAACGCTCACTGAATTCTTCAAATGAAATCATCCTGAGCTCAGCTGCATCGCAATTTTGTAAATATATAGCTAGCTATGTATATGCCTTCAGAGAATGTCTCTTTCTTCACCTCTTTTCCCCCCTACATATAGACAATTTATGGCTCTGCTCCAGACGGGAATAACAAAATGCAAGATGTTTTCTTCCACTGGATGTTCCCAAATGAGGCTCATCAGTCGCGTGGCATTCTCCAGTTATTGCTGCATTTCAGGTGGACGTGGATTGGAATGGTTTATGTCATTGTGGACACTGACCAGACATTTATACGCAACGTGCTTCCCGTGTTTTCCCGGAATGGTATCTGCTTTGATTTTATAGAAAAATTTTCAATAATAGAGTTCTCTAGTGGCATTGAAAAATTTGTAGAAGAGGAAACCAAGCTATGCCAAACTATCATGGGAAGTTCGGCCACTGTTGTGGTTTTGCACGGTGAATTTCAGACTGTAATTGTGTTGAGAAATTTGCTCCATTATGCAGAATTTGAGGAGTTGCCCGTGAAGACCAAAGGGAAAGTCTGGATCATGACGGCCCAGATGGACTTTGCATCTGATTACTACCAAAGAGATTGGGATCTAGACTTCATCCATGGGGCTCTGTCCTTGGCAGTTCACTCAAAGGACATGTTGGGATTCCAGAAATTTCTCCACCTCACACACTCTACCTCTGAAAAAGAAGATGGTTTCACCAGGAACTTCTGGGAAAATGCATTTAACTGTTTGCTTCCTGGCAGAAAGGCTAAGGAAATCTGCAGCATGTTTGACAAGGATTTTGAGGAAACGTGCACTGGAGCGGAGAAGCTGGAGAATCTTCCTAGCACAATCTTGGAAAAGCACATGACTGCCCACAGCTACAGCATCTACAATGCAGTATATGCGGTGGCACATGCTGTGCATGCCCTCCGTTCATCTAAACCGAAGCACATATCTGTGAAGGATGGAGGGAAAAGGACACTTCTGAATTCGCAGGTGTGGTAACTAAGCTTCAGATAATGTGGACTCTCTGTGTACTTCGGTGCACCAACAGGTTCTAGGCTGTCTCAACTCACGCAAGAGATTTGGTGTCAAAGAACTACTTCCGTGCAACAGTCTATCCACTGCAGTTCTTGCTCAGTTTAAGACCAGAGCGGCCTTTAATTTTCCTTGTCAAGTCTGAATGTTATTAGGCGCTTGTTTTATTTATTTATTTATATTTATTTATTTATTAAAATATTTATACCCCATTTTTTTGTAACACATCATGTGTGAAATGTCAAATACGATCACCTAAAGATTAATGTTTGGATGGTTTTAATGAATATAACTATTTGATTTCCTCCTGCACCATTTAGCTCCCCCGTTTCCTGAGAAGCATCTCATTCAACAACAGTGCTGGAGATACTATTTCTTTTGACCCAAATGGGGAGCTAAAAACCGGATTTGACATTGTAAACTGGGTGACATTTCCAAACCAGTCCTTTCTTCGAGTCCAAGTTGGGCAGGTGGACCCAGGTGCTCCTTCAGAAGAAGCATTCATCATTTGTCATGAGGTCATCCTGTGGCCCCGTAGCTTTAACCAGGTAGGAGGCCACACATATGTGATAGCTGGGGAGCAGCAGTGGCATAGTGGCTAAGAGCAGTGGCTAAGAGCAGGCGCACTCTGATCTGGAGGAACCGGGTTTGATTCCCAGCTCTGCCGCGTGAGTTGTGGAGGCTTATCTGAGGAATTCAGATTAGCCTGTGCACTCCCACACATGCCAGCTGGGTGACCTTGGGCTAGTCACAGCTTTTCGGGGCTCTCTCAGCCCCACCTACCTCACAGGGTGTTTGTTGTGAGGGGGGAAGGGCAAGGAGATTGTCAGCCCCTTTGAGTCTCCTGCAGGAGAGAAAGGGGGGATATTAATCCAAACTCTTCTTCGTCTTCGTTGATGCCAGCATAGACACGTGGCTGCAGGCTCTACTGGGTCTGGGTTCCACTGATCTGTGTGACTACATTATTAATCCCATGCGAGCGTGGAATTATGGCAGCATATCTTCATCCGTTGATTAATCCCACCCAGAGGAGAGCGTTGGCTACTGCAAGATGTAATGTGCTGCCATCAGCTCTGCTGGAGGGAAGATTTAAGAATATGGAACGTTCTAAAAGAGTTTGTTCATGTGATATGACTACGGTTGAAACACTTGACCATTCTCTGTTTCTATGCCCTAAATACAATAAGATACGCATGAAATACATGAATTCCATTTTCTTGCAATGTTCTCAGTGGCATGAGTGTTATAAGAGACCCAATCTCCTGAACAGCTCTGATGTGCTCTCTTGTGAGACTGTTGCAAATTTTATACTGGAAATTAGTAATTTTAACTGCATTTCTTAACCTTGTTTTGTTTTAAATTTTTGCCCTGTTTTGTATGCCAATAAAGGCTTGTGTTGTTGTTGACACAGATCTGTGTGGCGCCCTCTTGGCAGCGTCTTTGACCTCTCCACCAGCACAGGTGCCACTAATGCCAGTGGTGAGGACAAACATGTCTTTTTTTGTGTGATGCCTTTTATGTTCCCTGCTGGGCAGAGGATGAAAAATATAATTTTTTAAAAATTTATGGGCAGGTGCAGCCCATTTCTGAGTGCAATGAAGCATGCCATCCTGGTTACAGCAAAAGAAAGAGAGAGGGGGAGCCGTTTTGCTGCTACGACTGCTTTCGTTGCCCAGAAGGGAAGATTTCAGATGAAAATGGTGAGAAACGTAGTGTATAATGTTAAACAAATATATTGACTGTCGTACACTTGGAGATCCGGATGCACTAATCCCCATGTCTTTCATCCCCATAGCAAATATCATGTCAGTAGGCACTTTCATCCAACACCTTGTCATATAAAGCAGTGATTGCTGAAATTGTCTGCATATAAGCCTACCAAGTACATATCGTCAATGTTTTATCTTCCAGATCTTGCCGACTGTTTTCAATGTCCAGAAGATCATTACCCAAACGGCAAGCAGGACCTGTGCATTCCCAAAGTTATCACTTTTTTGTCTTATGAAGAGCCCTTGGGGATTGCTGTGACCATTTTTTCTTTGTCCTTGTCTTCCATCACAGTTTTAGTGCTTGGAATATTCAGGAAATACCACCACACCCATCATCAAAGCCAATGTCCGGACTCCTCTCTTACACTCTTCTTGATCGCTCTCCTCTTCTGCTTCCTTTGTGCTCTTCTGTTCATTGGCCAACCCACGAGGGTGACGTGTCTTCTGCGACAAACCACATTTGTCACTGTCTTCTCGGTGGCTGTTTCTTGTATGTTGGCCAAAACCATCACTGTGGTTCTGGCATTTCTGGCCACCAAGCCAGGATCCAGCATGAGGAAATGGGTGGGCAAAAAACTGACCACCTCCATCGTCCTTGGTTGTTCCCTTATTCAGGTCATGCTTTGTAGCGTGTGGCTGGCCACATTTCCCCCATTCCCTGATCTTGACCTGCGTTCCGTAAGGGGAGAAATCCTAATGCAATGCAATGAAGGGTCAGTCACTATGTTTTATTGTGTCCTGGGCTATATGAGCTTTTTGGCCATTGTCAGTTTTGTTGTGGCTTTCTTTGCCAGGAAGTTACCCGACTCTTTCCAGGAAACCAAGTCTATTACCTTCAGCATGCTGCTGTTTTGCACCGTCTGGTTGTCCTTTGTTCCCACCTACTTGAGCACAAAAGGCAAGTCAATGGTGGCTGTGGAGATCTTCTCCATCTTGGCATCTAGCACTGGAGTTCTGACATTGACTTTTACTCCCAAATGCTACATCACTCTGATGAGACCAGATTTGAACAAAAGGGAACAACTAATAAAGAATCATAAATGAAGGGGGAAAGGAATGTGTTTTATGGGGTTAAATTTTGTGTGCATGTATGGTAATTTTTCTGAGTGTTTTCTTTTTGTGACATTTTCTTTGTGGGGCATACTGTTCCTTTCAGCAGGGCTTGCCACAGGATGCAGGTTTTGAAATTCAAGCTGTGAATTCTTTTGCCCTCTGGTATGATAATTGTGGGGGAACTTCAGTTGCACTTTTTGACTCAAGCTCCAGCAACTTGTTTCGTGAACTGTGTGTCATTAAACACCCATGAGTCTCTTGCTGTTTCCCTGAAGTCTGAGATACAGCTGACAATGAAACACCGCACAGTAGGGTATATGAGAGAGTAACTAACACAGTACAGAGTTTAATAAATAAACCCTAATTTAAACCAATGCATTCTTTCTACTGTTGTCATGTCATAACATGGGGACAAAGTTTTCATAATGCAAACTGATCACTTGCAACATGTCTATCTTCAGTGTTTGGATTCCTTCTTCCCAATTTATTGGAGTTTCAAGGGTCATGGAAATCCCTCAATTTTATTTTAATTATTTATTTTATTCTGCTTTTTATCCCGCCCTGTCCCCGCACAACTCAGGGCAGGTCACAACAATTTATAATACAATCAGAAAAAAAATGTAAAATCCAAAAATTGCCAATACAGTACAGTCTTAAAACCATAAATTTTAAAACACTGCCCTGATCCTTTGGGGAGGGCGGTATATAAATAAATAAATAAATAAATAAATAAATGAATGAATGAATGAATGAATGAATGAATGAATGAATGAATGAATGAATGAATGAATGAATGAATGAATGAATGAATGAATATTGACACCTCGGCAAAACGTTATTAAAACAGATGGTTATAATTTTGTGTCTTCTAACCCAACTGCTGCATATTCAAACCTCAGCAGAACCCCAAGGGAGCAGCAAATAAGGAAAAATCAAACCACAGGTATATAACCAAGGTGAGCATTTCCATTTTAGGTAGCCTTGCTAAGTTGTGGTTCCATCAAAGCCAGCACTGTGTTCATGCTCCCAATGATTAAAAGCAAAGGGACAGGGATGCTGTGAATTTTATATCCAAAGAACCAGTTGAACCGCATGTGTCGGATTGAGAAGACCAACTGGATTTAGCTAGATTTCCAACCTTTATTGCCAGTGAATCTGACCACAAAGTGAATCTGCCACAAAGTGAATCTGCCACAAAGCGACAAGGAGTTTCAGACACCTTGTGAAGAAGAGGAGGAGGAGTTTGGATTTACAGCCTCACTTCTCTCCTGTAAGGAGACTCACAGGAGCTTACAAACTCCTTTCCCTTACACTCTGCACAACAGACACCTTGAAAGGTAGGGATAGGTGTAAGACAGTTCCAAAGTACTGTGATTAGCTCAAGGTCACCCAACAGGAATGTAGGAGTGGGGAGACAAATCTGGTGCACCAGACAAGACTCTGCCACTCATGAGGTGTGAGGAATAAAACCTGGTTCTCCAGATGGGAAGCCACTGCTCTTAACCGCTAAACTTTGAGGGCTGAACATAGCAAGTTTCAGATTCCCTATCATTAGGATTCTATCTTCCCCAAAGTACAATTTGAAGCAAAATACAATTAGATTTGCCAACGCTGAGGACTACTAATGAAGGCATAAGTGATACATAAACATTGCTCTAGATTGGTGTGGAATTGGGCAAAATAGTTTAAGAATGCTAGATGATGTGAATTTCCAATCAATAATAAATATATGGTAGACAAGCCTCCATTATGCTTTGGCAGAAAGAGGACACTTGGCTACTGAGGTATTAATCCCATGGTATGTTTTTGAAAGCTCCAACATTCTTGTATTTCCTGTATTTCCCACCCCACCTCTCCCAAAGCATCTTCCCAACAGTATGGGGAGGCACTCAAAGAGAAAAGGCCTCCCTGCTGCCCAACAGCCTCTATGCGGCTTTCCAGGTAGCCTAAGTCTGAATTGCGCATCACCAGCATATGGGATTGCCCCTCCTCCAGGGAGAGAAAACTGATCAGTGTGGCCACCGCACCCCTCCCAATAGCAACTTTGGCTCTCCATCCGTGGATGGGGCTGCTAGTGACTTGATAGTTATAGCAGGTGGATTCTAATCTGGAGAACTAGGCTTGATTCCCCACTCCTCCACCTGAGTGCAAGAGACTTATCTGGAGAACCAGATGTGTTTCCATACTCCTACATTCCTGCTTGGTGACCTTGGGCTAGTCACAGTTCTCTCAGGACTCTCTCAGCCCCACCTACCTCACAAGGTGCCTGTTGTGGGGAGAGGAAGGGAAAGGAGCTTTTGCCCACCCACTTCCTGTGTCTTCTAACAGGTGGGATATCAATCCAAACTCCTCCTCTTCTTCCTCTTCTTCCTCTTCTTGATTGTATTAGAAAAGGATTATTTTATTGACTACTCTGAGGACCAGGGAGCGGTATAAATGTGGTAAATAATTAAAAACTTCATTTGTTCATTGACCATGGAGGTTTTTACTGATTCCAAGTTTGATAAAGAACTGGCCATTTCCAGGCCATATGAAAAATCTTAGGGTGTATCACACATTTGGCAAAGTGGTTTCTCTATTGTGTTCTCACCGCCCGCCCCGCCCCACCCCCACCCCCGCAAAAAAACTTTCCATCACTTGATGTTTCATTGTCCCAGCTGAAGACATTTGCTGAAGTAAACACGATGTCATCTGAAATGTCACAGAGAGTTCCTAATTGTAGGTTGTGGATCGTGATTTCTGCAATTATCTAACGTTACCACTTTCTACAATCCTCTGGGGAGATCCAGACCAGGAGAGAGCAACATGAATGATCCTATTAATATTCTTTACTGAAACTGGATGCAGTCTGGCCTCAGACACTTTCCACGGCGTGGTTCTGTTATTGCGGCAGTGAAGCCAGGGGCCATTGAAGGGACCTTCTGATGCTAAGAGGCATTTCCCTAACAATGTGGGATCAGGCGGACTGTTGCCCAAGAAGAAGGTTATTAAGCAAAATAGGACTACTCTTGCATTTTGTGTTAGTGCAGCTGCCCTGGGTGGTGAGCGAGGTTTCTGTTGTTCAATGCACCGTCCTGGACCCTCTTCCAATACTGTACAAGTATCACCGGTCAGGGGGTTTCATCGTAGGTGGCATTATTTCTCAGATCTACATCTCTTCTGATCAATTAACATTCCAGACTCATCCTTCCCAGGCAGAAGTTGAGCCCTTGTAAGCGGTTGGGTGTATTATTATTATTTTATTATTATGGTAGGTTTCACAGCTGCCAGATCTGTTGAATTATGTAGGGGTAGGATACCACTCAGCATTGATCCAGTGCCTTTTTACCCATGATATGTATGATTTCAAATCGATTGAATGAAACCAAACCAAACAAGCACAAAATGTGTGTTTGTATATGACTGACAACTGGCAGGAGGTGAAGGATCAGATTTGGGGGCACACAAAACTGTAGATATTTGCTAGTGACATACCTCAGTTCCCTAGACTGGAAAAAAAATCATTATCTTTAGCAGTAAGTTGCTGGCAGGCACGGTTAAATTGGAAATGTAGCCAAGGACACCTGTCGTGTCATACAGCGTCAGTTTCACATTATAACTGTGTTTCCAGGGTTGTGACTCAGAATTATCAGCATATTCTGGCTTTGGTATTTGCCGTTCAGGAGATCAATGAAAACCCACAGCTGTTACCCAACCTCACCCTTGGCTTCAACATCTACAACAGCTATTTCAGTGAAAGCAGGACCTATCAGGCATCCATGGAACTCCTTTCCTTCACGAACAAATTCATCCCCAACTACAGGTCTACCACCCAAAGCAAACTGGTAGCAGCCATTGGGGGACCTAGTGCTGCTTTTTGCCAGAACATGGCAACACTTCTGAGCACCTACAAGATTCCCCAGGTAACATACACCTTAAAGATGGGCTGATATTTCACGTTTTTGTGATTTTGGGGTATAGGTGTTATGATTTCCAGGTAGAAAAAGTCAAAAGAAAAATAGAGGTATGTCTTGTCATTGAAAGGACAACTGACCTAGGGGGAAAAAGTTATTGGGGATTGATTGTTATTGGGGATTGACTGAAGAGCCCTTCCCAAATCTTCAGAGCCAGCAAGCCCCATTGTAGTTTGTGCGTGCGTGCATGCATGTGTGTGTGTACACACACACACACACACACACACACACACACACACACACACACACACACACACACTTCAACTCTTCTAATTCTCTATGTGCACATGATCACTCACTGGCTGAACCTCTACCTGGCTAAAAAAAAGAAGAAGCAGAATTCACAGTCATTATTTTATCCATTCTTCGGCGTAATGAAATTCTCGTTCCTGCCCACGTACATCAAAAACTCCCGCCATCCATCATTTTCAGGTGAACAACAGCCTGAATTTTTCATAAATGCTCAGTGAAGTCACAAGTGGAAATCTCAAAAGGCAACAGTATCAAGGGAAGATGGAGGGGCAAAGCTGGGGTACACCTGTTACAGTTTTGGAATTGTCCCCTGTACCTTACTTTACAGTTGGTTTTAGAGACCACTCCTTTCATCTTCCTCTCTTTTTAGGTTACATACGCTGCTGCTCCATTTAAGAATGACCCAAGCCAACCTGCTTCCTTTCACCACATGTTTCCAAATGGGGCTCATCAATATATGGGGATTCTCCTTTTACTGCTGCATTTCAGTTGGACGTGGATCGGAGTGATTTATAAAGATCATCCCAGTGGTGAGAGTTTTATCCATGATGTGCTTCCCATGTTTTCCAAGAAAAACATCTGCTTTGACTTCATTGAAAGATTCCCTGCCTTAACATATTCCACTGAGGTTGAAGATATGATATTGGGAGGGGGCAAAATATTTCATGCTGCCATGAGCAGCTCAGCCAATGCGTTACTTGTCCATGGTGAGACCCAAACCATGGCAGTTATGAGGACAATACTACACTACTTAGCATTTGAGAATATAGCTGTGAACACAAAAGTCTGGATTATGACTGCCGAGATGGAGTTCACCTCATTTCCCATTCAAAGAGGTTGGAACGTAGGCTTCCTCCACGGTGCAATTTCTCTCGCAGTTCATTCCAAGAAATCACTGGGATTCCAGAAATTCATTCAGATGAGGAAACCTTTCAGGGAAAATAAGGACGGCTTCATTTGGGAATTCTGGGAAAATGCATTTGCCTGTTCTTTTCCCGATCCTGTGGAGGACAACAATGGTGGGCCTCTCTGTACTGGGAGGGAGAAATGGGAGAGTCTTCCCAACACAGTGTTTGAAATGAGCCTGACTGGCCACAGCAACAGTGTGTATGATGCTGTCTATGCTATCGCGTATGCCCTACAGGCCATGCAGTTGCAAAGAGTCAAGCACTCAGCAATGCAGGATACACAAAGACAGAAACTTATGCATCAAGAGCCATTGCAGGTAACCTCCACAGCTTGAGCTTCAGTTTGGCAGCTAGGTCTCTTGGGCAGATGGATAAACAGAGTATGAGCAATGGTTAGAGAAAGACAGATGCTTCTGAATCAAAAGCCATTTTCATTAATCCTGAGTTTTCTATTGGTAGAAATCTCATGTTATGTGTAGGTGCATCAGTATGCTCTAGACCAGTGGTTCTCAACCTGGGGGTTGCGACTCCTTTGGGGGTCAAACAACCCTTTCACAGAGGTAACCTAAGACCATCAGAAAACAGTCTTTTTATATTTTATATATACCAACTTTACGGTTGCGGGTCACCACAACATGAGGAACTGTATGAAAGGGTCGCGGAATAAGGAAGTTTGTGAACCACTGCTCTAGACAAAAGAGTAAGAGGTCCCCTCATCAACACTGATGTTCTCATGTCTGTGTACTAGGTCTACCATAGAGTCTATTCCACAGGTGGGATCCAACCAGTTCTCACCACTTCTCTAGAGAAGTGGTTACTAATTTTTTCTGAGTGCCGAGAAGGGGTTACTAAAGCAACCACCCTACCCAATAGAGACTGGAGGTGCGTGTGTGCGGCGGCACCACTGTTTGAATCCCACCACCATCGGAACCTGTTATTAAAATTTTTGGATCCCACCACTGGACTATTCTATGTACAGCAGATACGTGGGACACACTATCAGTGATTAGTTGGGCAGAGCACAATGACTACAATTCAGTGGTAGCAATCATGTTATTTTATATGTGTGTCAATTGGAATGGAAAAATATGTATTTTAGTTTAATTTTCAGATATTCTGAAGATAAAGGTCAGAAAAAACACATACTGCTATAGGAATTTGGCTTTCTTTGGATTTTCCGAAAAAAATTACAATTTATTAAAACTAAATCCAAAAAATATTAAACACTTTTTTGGTGCACATCCCTACCCGTACAAAGGGAATCATACTATCTTGGTGATGGCGAACCTATTGCACGGGTGCCAGAGGTGGCACTCAGAGCCCTCTCTGTGGGCACGCACAGAGTTCATCATGTGGAGGGGAAATTGCCCCCCCACGTCTAGGCTGGCCTGGGCCACTGGGCTCGATTATTAGCATTAAACCTAAGACCTAGTTTTGGGGAAGCAGTGTAGGTAACCCTGTCAAGCGCTGTTAAACCCCACTGATTTTCATGCGAAGAACTAAAGCGTGAACTAAATACAAAGACCTGGGAGTAAGCTCGGTTGCTGGCAATGTGGCTTGCTTCTAAGTAAACCCTCCTAGGGTTGTGATTCACCCGTTCGAAGAGTTGCATGGTTGCTTCAAAGCAGAGCCACCTTCTACCACCAAGCTTACTCCCGAGTAACGCACGGCTCAGAGCCAACCATTTTTTCTAACCGAAAACCTCAGTATTCAGGTTAAATTGCTGTGTTGGCACTTTGCGATCTGTAAGTGGGTTTTGGGTTGTAGTTTGGGCACTCGGTCTCGAAAAGGTTCGCCATCACTGTACTATCTGCTAAGTATAACCATTTGCTGATAATGTACCCAAAGCGTGCTATTGTCCCCCTTCCGCTTTGGTTTTCATGTTAATTTTCATCCAGGCCTGACTGAAAGAACAGTTCTTGGCTTGAGCTCTTGTTTCTCTTTCAGACAATGCAGACATGTGTGTATATCCAGTGCTTGCTAAAGCCATTTGGTTCCATTCCCTACTTAGCTCCACTTCTTTCTGAGAGGCGTCTCCTTTAACAACAGTGCGGAGGAAAAGATAGCCTTCAATCAAAATGGAGAGTTAATAGCTGGATTTGATATTATCAATTGGGTCACGTTCCCAAACCAGTCCTTCCTTCGAGTCAAAGTTGGGCAGATAGACCCTGGAGCTCCCTCACGCAAAGTGCTCTCCATCCACGAAGAAGCCATCACGTGGCCCAGCGGGGTCAACCAGGTAGGGTCTAAGAACATGTCAAGAAGTGTGGTCCACTGTTGATACCCTGGAGTAGATCTTTTCTAGTTGCTGCGCGAGGACGGGGCCAACCCTGTTCAGAACCCATTGACCCAATAACCACACCACACTCATGACTGGGGTAAATTATTGGACCATAGCCAACTATTTATGGTGCAGTAAGAAGCGTGTGGCACAGTATGGGATTTTGGTCTGATTTGGAATTCTGAGCAGCCTCTCCTCAGGGGTGTTTCCAAGGCAGACTGCTTCTCCTGCCAACCTGGTGGCTGAACGGTTGCCCTGTGCTGCTGTAGCAGAGCTCCAGCAGGGGGTCGGCCTCTCACTGGAGCTCCGCCCTGTGATGGTCAGCTGGGCGGTTGGCCTCTTGCTGCAGCATTCCTTATGAAATAAAGGGGGGGATAGCTCCCTAGCTCCCCCCTCCCCCAGACCCATCAGATCAATTCCCATGCTCCAAACTGCTGAACGGCTATGACAAAGAAGCATGCAGCAACACATCACTTAAGCTCGAAGGGAGAGGTGGGCGGGCAAGTTGCAGAATGGCCAAACGCACATGGCCGGCACAGTGGCTGGCCTGGCCTTTTAAGGAGAAGCAGTGGCGTAGGAGGTGAAGAGCTCGTGTATCCAATCTGGAGGAACCGGGTTTGATTCCCAGCTCTGCCACCTGAGCTGTGGAGGCTTAGCTGTGGAATTCAGATTAGCCTGTGCACTCCCACACACGCCAGCTGGGTGACCTTGGGCTAGTCGCAGCTTCTCGGAGCTCTCTCAGCCCCACCCACCTCACAGTGTGTTTGTTGTGAGGGGGGAAGGGCAAGGAGATTGTAAGTCCCTTTGAGTCTCCTACAGGAGAGAAAGGGGGATATAAATCCAAACTCTTCTTGTTCTTCTTGTTCTTGTTCTTGTTCTTGTTCTTCTTCTTCT